>NC_054705.1:44638006-44660506 GCF_016097555.1 Gigantopelta aegis | reverse complement strand
ACCTATACAAATAAAACGTTATGTTTTAAAAACGGTTGTTTGTTATTTTGAAGGATAGGGGTTGTATTTTAATATAACACAGCCGTTGTAGCGCGGGAAACATTAAATTAAAATTAGCTCCACTGGTTAATTACTATTACCTGTGGATCTAACAGCACCCCTTTGGAGCTCATGTCCAGTTGACCTTTCATTCGACCAATCAAAACCTTACTTGCAAAATCATGCCAGTGATTTGAAAAGAATTTGAAAACATTCGGGATTATGCCGAGGGTATACGAAATGATTAAGGTGAATTACGAAGTATGCCGGAAACTAATTTCAATATAAAATTTTATATAAAATTCGTTTAAAGACGAAAAAAACCCGTGATGATATAGCCATAAAATCTGTTTATACTCGTATACAATCGAGAGTTTATTACTGCACTTTTCCCCCTGTTTTTAATGTTGAAATAGACCAACAAGTTCGCCTATTGCATAAATAGTGTCGCCCGATATTTTTAGAATTTGTATGCTCCCGAATAACGCTATAAAAGTAGAAGTGTTGATAATTAAATTGTTATTTATAGATGAAATGTCACCTGGACACGTGAGTCCACGCAATGCTGTTAGATCTACTAGAAACCCAATAGAGCTAATTTTAATCAGATTGACATACACACATAGAAACAACACACAGAGACACACACACACACACACACACACACACTCTCTCTCTCTCTCTCTCTCTCTCTCTCTCTCTCTCTCTCTCTCTCACACACACACACACACACTCAAATACACACACACACACACACAGATACATACATATATACATACATACACACACGTATACACATACAGATATATATATATATATATATATACACACAGATACACAGACACACACACACACACACAAACACAGACACACATACACACGCACACATACACACACACGCACACGCATAGAGACACATACATACGCACACACACATACAGACACATAAATACATACATCCACACTCATACTTAAACTCGTCCACAGTGATTTTGTCGTTTGCTAAAATAGAGAACAACAAACTCGTTTATATTTCTACAGATATTCCATGTTTCATCATATTATAGCATTAAAATCAGTTTATGACAGATTCTTCTTTTTTTTCAGGAAAGAATGCAGTTCATAAATGTTATTTCACCTTGTGTGTGATTATATCAATGAGATAATAAGATAGTGTATCTAATCTGGCTAAACCAAAAACAAAGAAGTCTGGCGAAAATTTCACCTCTTGATAATATTGATAATCTTATATCATTCAACAGTAAGTTCACAGATTACCTTCCATCGCTTTACGCACCTGAATTAGAAATAAAGGAAACTACAGAAAGTATAAAATCTGTTTCATACCTTGATCTAAACTTAGAGATTCAAAACAACGTTGGCCTGGATACAAATCTGTATGATTTAAAGGGATGACTTCAGTTTTAAAATAGTCAGTTTTCAATTCATGTCGAGTAATATCTCATCTATTCATCTATGAAATCTGTTTCATACCTAAATCTAAACTTAGATATTGAGAACGACGTTGGACTCGATACAAATCTGTATGCCATAAAGATCCTCAAGTTCTTCACTGTTCATCCGTGATTGTGTAGAATGCCCGTGGCCACTAATTTTACGAGGCGACATCGATATATACATAAATATATATATATATATATATATATATATTTATTTATTGCCTAGATCATGTAGCAGTGTCGTGGTTGGGAGCCCCGAATCACTGCTGTACATATATATTCATGTTCTAAACAACAATAAATATTTTATAACTAACGAAACACACAGAAACTGATTCAGACTAAAATTCAACACATGTATTCGCATACATAGGGTCGGGATATACAAGCATACATCTGAACAAAAACATGACTTACACGAACGTACGTCCATAAAAAGGGCATACTGGCAGTGGACATGGACAGTGGGCTATAATATAAATATATATATTTTTATGATCCGAGATTTAAACGAAAACAGAACATTGCGAATAACAAGGAAAAGAATCAGTAGGAAGAATATTTTGAAGAAAAAGAAGAAGAAGAATACAAGACCGAGATAAAAAATAGGAAGGAAGAAAATTGTTTATTTAACGACACACTCAACACATTTTATTTACGGTTATATGGCGTCGGACATATGGTTAAGAACCACACAGGTATTGAGGGAGGAAACCCGCTGTCTCCACTTCATGAGCTACTCTTTTCGATTAGCAGCAAGGGATCTTTTATTTGCGCTTCCCGTGTGCATGAAATGTCCCCTAGGTTACTCTTCATATTCTTTAAGTACACCATGTGGGTAGACAGAAAGGCGAGGGTAGACTTTCTGCAATCCGGCAAAAACCATGACCCTTTGACCTCTGGTGACCTAATTACATAACATATTTGCATAATGCTTATTTCATGACAATGGGAGATTTAATACCAACAATTTGGAGTGTTGTGTGCTGTGCTACGACCTTTGATTACACAGTTACAGCTATTTTCGTTGCCCACCACCCTAAATGTTTCTTCCAAATTTGGCCATGGAAGCTGTATCTTTCAATGTCATTTTGTCACTTATTGCCGGGTTCTAGAAAGTCTACCCTCACTTTTATGTCTACTCACATGGTAAACGTAAAGAATAGGAAGAGTAACTCAGGGGACATTTTATGCACACGGGGACACACACACCCCCCCCCCCCCCCCCCCCCCTACTTGTATGGGACAAAAACTGCGTGATTGTGAACGTGCATACACGTGACGTCATGAATTACACAATCTGGTACTATCTGCGATAGAGTGTTAAAGTTACTTATGTTGTCATGTATGATAAATACATGTATGTCTAAACCAAGCTGTTACTGACGTGTTTCTCGTGGTCAATCAATCAATCAAATATTTACATGCTCCTATACCACGAAGGTTTCGAGCATGTCTATCCCAGGTTCGGCCACCGGATGCCAGTAGTCCAACCTGGGACAGAACAATTACTGGGGCAATTTTGATATTTAAACAAACAGGGAAAAAGGTTTTTTTAATAGGGAGATATGTTTTACTTAGGGGCACCCATCGTATTGGGGACTTCGGTGTGGCCGAAACCGGGGAAGGTTCCGGAGGGGGGGGGGGGGTGCAGTCCCCCGGACAAACCTAACAACTCTTACGGCCAAAACCGCCTACGCCTACCGCCCTAACCATCTTCCGGTGGAGTATCCCCCACCCACCCAGCACCCCCCCGGCCAACCCAACCCCCCTCCAGTCGTGCCCCCTCCAGTCTCGGGGCCAACGCCCCCAAAAAAAATTAAAGAAAAAAGTATTTGGCAATGAAAAAAACGTGGTGAGTCTGGCCTGGCGATATCCTGGCAAGTCCAGGGGCGCCTCTCTATAATCCTGGAGAAACAGAACGTTATGCCATTCATCAGACGCTGGCACCACTTTAGAAACCTAGCGCATACAAGTATGGTATAGAACCATGTTGCATACCCTAGGATAGGAGCAGCGCACCGCCCTATTAAATTCCTATTTCCTATTATAAAAAGAGGTTAAAAACATAAATAACTTATCATAAAAAACACATATTTAAAAGAGCACGCTGGTAACCTATTTAATTTAAAAAATAAACACCAAACTAAAAATTGAAACGATTTATACAATATATTTGACCGGCGAGAAGGGGGGTTGTTACTGCCAGATAACGCACCCCCAACTATCAGCTCGGAGTAATAAAACATTCATCCATCACCAACCATACATTATAAAAATAGTTATATATAAAAGTATATACAGTTTAAAATTCGGTACATGTTTAAAATAAAATGAAAAGCCTACTCCAAAGCCTGCCAGGCGTGACAAAGACACGGAGGATTCCGAGAAGTGGAGCCAAGGGGCGGTCAACGTCCTTCCAAATCCCTAAGGGAGAAGAGGCAACTAAAGTTTAAAGAGCAGTACTGACACGCCCAAGAGCAACCATCGGAAGGAAAAGAGCAGCACCATACACGTCCAGCGTGGCGGCAGGCGGCCGTCTTCGCACCAATCTAACAATGCCTTAGCGGTGGCCGCCCCCCCCCCCACCCCTACCAGCGATAGGCGCTGCCCAATCTATATTAAACATTTATATATATATTTTAGTTTGATAAACAAAGGCGACCACTAACCTGTCGATTGACATTTTATGTTCTTTAGGTGGGTTTAATACATTAAATGCATTAAACTTTATATTGTTTACATTAAAGAAATTTACCAATTTACTTCTGAATTTAGTATATTTAGTACATTCAAGAAGATAGTGGTTAACACTATCAACAACTTTACAATTAACACAGTTGGGTGAATTAATTTTCTTAATTTTAAATCTGTTATCGTTTAATCCCGAAGAGACACCCATACGTAATCTTGCAATAATTTTAGTTGCCTTGACATTAAATGAAACCGGTCCAGGGGTGGTCGCCCTTGGTTTAATATAAGAATGCCACACTCTGGCTCTGTGGTTCCATTCGGTCTGCCACAGGTTACCAAAGTGTGGGTCAGCTATTGAGTTTATTTCATTAAAGTTATGTTTCACTGGTACACTGACTACTGGGTCCAGCAAACACCTTTTAGCCGTCGCATCGGCCAACTCATTACCAGTTATTCCAATATGAGCTGGGACCCATTCCATGGCTAGCTCAATTCCTTTATCCAACAATTTATTATAGCTTTTGACAATTTTAGAAATAATTTCGGGTCTGACACTATGGGCGCCATTGATTGCCTGCAAGGAACTGAGACTGTCAGAGAAAAGAACATATCTGCTAGGGCCATTATAATTATGATATCTTTCAACCCACTTCAGGGAATACAGTATGGCCATGAGTTCG
Source organism: Gigantopelta aegis (assembly GCF_016097555.1). Lineage (NCBI taxonomy): Eukaryota > Metazoa > Mollusca > Gastropoda > Neomphalida > Peltospiridae > Gigantopelta > Gigantopelta aegis. Next base: position 44,655,633 of record NC_054705.1, on the reverse strand, counting down.
GTGGTATAAACTGATATATTATCCGACAGCCTAGCCCTAATAGCTATCGGATTTTTATTACTATTTTTAACAATAAAGGCCATCCCTGTTTTACCAGTGATTGGGTCCTTCGACCCGTCTGTGTATATCTGAACCACATCCGGGTAGAGTTCCCCAACCACTGCCTGAAAAATTATTTTCTTGAAATTGAGATTTTCTGTTTTAATAATATTTTCCCTGACGTGGTAATGAACCCTGGGGCAGCCCGCCTGCCACCGGAAAGTCGGGTTAATCCCCAAACTAACCAATGGAAGGCCGACTATCCCAAAGTCATTAGCAAACTTATTAAGATATTAAATAACAGATATGTCCCTATCTCTGTTAATATTTTTAATTAGTACAGGTTTAAGTTGGTTGACAGGAGAATCAGGCACCAGACTACGTATTTTGTTGATATATTTTAAACCTTGTCTGATCCTCCTAAGGGCTAATGGCATTACTCCCAGCTCAACAAGAACACTATCATATGGCGTACAGATAGCACCCCCAACTATAATTTTGAGAGCCCTATCATATACGCTATCAAATTTCCTGAGCTGGGTCTGGCTAGCACAGCCAAAGGCCTGTGCGCCATATTGCAGTCTGGACACAATGAATGCTTCAAAGATCATAAGCAGAGTTTTTCGATCTGCGCCCCATGGTGTGCCTGATAGTACCCTTAATAAATTAAGGTGTATAGTACAGTTACCAGTCACCTCAGTAATGTGCTCCCCAAAACTAAGATTGTGATCAAAGATTACTCCAAGAAATTTGACTGATTGCACATGATTAATGATCGTTTCTCGTGGTACATGACTTTTACACCTTGCTCCCTACACTTTTGCACAATACTTCGTTAAACGCTATGTTATATATATATACTACAAGTAATACTACGAGTAGTAGTAGTAGTAGTAGTAATAGTATTATTTATATATATATACACACACATACATACATACATTAGTGATTTCCCTAGAATTTTGGCAAGGCATGGTAGACCAAACACTTTTGGGGCATTTTCACCATTTTCAAGGCACATGCATTTCATTAAAAATACACAAAAATTAATTGAAATAAACAGTAATGTAATTGATGTGCTTGTTTTAATAAATGAATGGCAAAATATATGGCATATTTTATTAATTAATAATACCTTTTTGGGTGTTTTATAAAGGCAGTTTTAAAATTAATTAGTAAAAAAGGCTTGTTTAATCTCAGGGCAGCATGGTGCTGATTAAGGCAAGATGGTGCTAGACTACTGAGGCATGGTGCTGCACCATGCTAAAACCAGCTAGGGAAAACACTGTACATACATACATACATACATACATACTACTACAACTACTACTACTACTACTACTACTACTACTACTACTACTACTACTACTAGTAGTAGTAGTATTCCCCTTAAATACGTAAAATACGCAAAAATGTCCTGTAATGTGAAATTTAAGTCAATAAAGTTCATAATATTGTCTATAATTTGTGTTCCAACCAGAGAATACTAAAGTATTATTATTATTATTATTATTATTATTATTATTATTATTAGGTTCTCTGGCGTTTTCCGCTGGGGAACCTATTGTTTTTGGTGGGATTGTTATTATTATTATTATTATTTTGTTTGAAGCCGTCTGGGCCGATTTACCTGAAATTTGGTGGGTATTTTGGTGCATCGGGGAGATTTATCGTATTAAAACATTGTGTGTATAGGTTATAAGTATTGGCCTCTATCGCGAATTATATAAAATTGAGTAAAATAAAGTCTTCAGACGTTTGTTTTGTCACTGTGTAAGAAACGTTCTAGGCCTATACAGCTGAAATTTGGTAGGTAGTTCCGTTCACCAGGGGGATTCATTGGTTTATAGGTTATGTGTATTGGCCTCTATCGCGAAAGTCGTATTGTATGTCAGTCTGTATGACGTTTACACGTAAAAACTATGATTGCACAATTTATATTCTATGAAAAATGGAATGTATGTGCGTGCATGCGTGCGTGCCTGGGTACCTGTATGATACACTAGTATCTATATACCTGGAAAACATTGTTTTGTTTACATAACCAAAGCACATTGATTGATTAATCATCGGCAACTGGATGTCAAATATTAGATAATTTAGACGTATAGTCTTAGAGTGGCAACCCGCAATATTTATCCATTAGTAGCAAGGTATATTTTATAAGCACCATCTCACAAACAGTATAGCACATACTACGGCCTTTGATATACCAGTCGTGGTGCACTGGCTGTAACAAAATAATAGCCCATTGGGTCCACCGACGGGAATCGACCCTAGACCGATCCCGCATCAAGCGAGTGCATAAGCACTGGGCTACGTCCTACCCCGTAAGTAGAAATGTTTATCGTCAAGCCAAATGAATTAAAGAAAAAGTGCAAAAAAGTGATTGATTTATTTTTAACCGTTATTCTCCACATCAAGCACTATTTAAATCTTCACATATATGTGCCCAGTTGTCTAGAAACATAATATATGCAAACACGATGCACATAATACACATACATACATCAAAATCGTTTATCACAGCTCTTCCAGATAAACATCTAAATTATTTGACACGTTAAGCCACAACGGACGCATCAACAGGATGTGGATGAGAGTTTTCCCTCTATAAAGTCAGAGAGAAACATCCTGGTCTTCGTCGTTCGTCTGCGTTTTCTGTGACTCTCACACTGAACCTTGTTGAAGGTAAGATTCATTCATTTCAATTTATTTTTGTTATTATATTATTATTAACTAACGCTCAAGCACGCTGTCCTGGAAACACACCTCAGCTACTTCAAAGCTCTGTCCAGAACAGTGGGTTAATGCTTAGTTGTTGAGTGGTTAGTGGAAGAGATGGTCTTACATCTCCCCACAGGGTCGTCAAATCGGGGAACATCCTAGAGCTTTCATCTTCTTCTTCGTCGTACGCTCAGACAGGGACCCCAGTGGCTCGAACAAAAGCTGCTGTATTCCGTAGGTTCTCCAAGGGGCCAAAGAGTTTCTCCTTTACGGGTTCATCTGAAGGCCAGACTGCTTTTCACTGGTTCTGATACCGTTCCATCCGTCTCCTGGCACCACGAAACGGATCATGCGAATCACCAGTAGCTTGTGTTGGACCCTTTCGAGGCATAGGGCCCGGCACTCTTCCACCCTGGTGGGTCTCCTCTCCAACGGTTGAGCACCATCTCTCAAGTTTCTGTTGCCATCTGTCATATGGGCAGATATGCAGTGAGCTACGGTCAGGCGCCTCCCTACAAGTAGTTTGGCCCAGCTCATCCGTCTTCGGCAGTGGTCCATATTAGTCTAACCTCTACCCTTCAACCAATCCAGCCTGGGTGGCCCTACCAGCAGTCGACGCTCCCGCTGGCATAGCTCTGGTCAGGTGTAATAAAGCAAAACGTAAGTATATTTGTCTGGAACAGCTTCATAACTGACAAGCGGACGCGTTTTGATGATCATCATCCATGATGGAATAAACGTCCACAGATACTTAAATGTATGGTGTCATTTTTTTGAATTATTTTTGCATGAATATCTAATATACGTCTGTAATACATATGTTTCAAAAATCAAGCACACAAAAAAACTGTCAGTTCATCATCAAACCCAACTTCCCATTTTGTTTTAATTTGCTACTATGCTACTTAAATTAAGTTCTAAAAATAATATTGATTATCCCCAGACCGACATGTCAAGTCAAAGTTCTGACAGCGATTCGTAGCAACAATCACAACCTTACTAATTTCCTTGGACTAGTTTTCCTTGTGCAGAGATACGATATGGCTTTTGTCGTTCATAATGGTCCTACTAGACATAGGGCACATCAATTAACATAATTATATAAAGAAAAGGATATTGCATCTACTGTTTTTGTAGATGAAGCACGCATACCTGTTGATTTTGCTGGTGGCTCTTGCCGTGAGCCGTGGGGCGGAAGGAGGCTGGATAAGATTGAGAGGGATCTGGAGAGCCGTGAAGAGCGTAGCCAAGGTTGTCACCACTGCCGCGGCAATAGCGGCAGTCGTAGGTCGAAAACGAGGTAAAATAGAACAGACCTGTTGTCGTTGATACTCTCTCTCTATATCATTGATACTCTCTCTCCATATCATTGATACTCTCTCTCTCTCTCTCTCTCTCTCTCTCTCTCTCTCTCTCTCTCTCTCTCTCTCTCTCTCTCTCTCTCTCTCTCTCTCTCTCTCTCTCTCTCTTAATCCTATTTTCACTTTCTGTTCTCTCTCCCGTTCTACCACCGCACTATGTTCTTCTACTTCCTATATTCTTTCTCTTCTCCACCCTCTTCTCTTTCTTTATTCTTAAACTACCTTTCCTTCCTTCTGTCTCTGTTTCTCTCTGTCATCCATCTCTGTTTTACTTTTTCAAATATAAAATTATCAGTGAATATGAATATAAAAATATGTTTGTGTCAAGGTTTATAAATGGATTCTATTTTGTAATTTCTTTAAAAAAATTTTTTCTTAAAGATCTTTCTGAGTTTGACAAAAACCTGGATGGCCTTGTGGACGAGTCTGAACTAGAAGACGTGTTCACCACGAGAGAGGCTCGGGCTGTCCTGGATATGGCTGATCTGGATGGTGAGTTGAAGCAGATGGTACAGTTTAGTTCAGTTATCATCACTGTTGGGTCAGTGATTCATAATTGCATGTCACCAATTCTGTATAAACATCCTATGGACTCTATCTTGTGTAGGATTAGATTTGTCTGGGCAGTCCTATGAACGGAAAGTGGCAGTCCTCTTAACGGTGATACTCATGCGATCAGTCATGATATTGTTTTCATTTATTCTTGTGCAGTAATAAGATTTTGAAAATGTTAAAGGTTTTGCGTTCAGTGTACGCATTAGATAGGTGAATGACAAATGTTAACGGTTTGGCGTTCAGTGTACGCATTAGATAGGTGAATGACAAATATTAAAGGTTTGGCGTTCAGTGTACGCATTGGATAGGTGAATGACAAATGTTAAAGGTTTGGCGTTCAGTGTACGCATTAGATAGGTGAATTAGCATAGATAGGTGAATGACAAATGTTAAAGGTTTGTTGTTCAGTGTACGCATTAGATAGGTGAATGACAAATGTTAAAGGTTTGTTGTTCAGTGTACGCATTAGATAGGTGAATGACAAATGTGAACGGTTTGGCGTTCAGTGTACGCATTGGATAGGTGAATGACAAATGTTAACAGTTTGTTGTTCAGTGTACGCATTAGATAGGTGAATAACAAATGATTTGGTCAGTTTGTGTTGAATGTTTAATAATGGTCTATGCTAAAGTATTGTAAAATATATGTACTGAATGTTGCGTGTGTGCGTGCCTCTGTTCCGAGTAGTAGAATTAGTAGTAGCTGCAACAACAGCAGTAGTTGTAGTAGAATTAGTAATAGTAACAGTAGAATTAGTAGTATTAGTATTAGTATCAGTAGTGCTTATAATACGAGTAGTAGTAATAATAATACTACTAGTAGTAGTAGTAGTGGTAGTAATGGTAGTTGTAGTAGTAGTACTAGTAGTTGTAGTGGTAGTGGTGGTAGTAGTAGTTGTAGTGGTAGTAATAGTAGATTACCGGCCTCGGTGGCGTCGTGGTTAGCCATCGGTCTACAGGCTGGTAGGTACTGGGTTCGGATCCCAGTCGAGGCATGGGTCTTTTAATCCAGATACCGACTCCAAACCCTGAGTGAGTGCTCCGCAATGCTCAATGGGTAGGTGTAAACCACTTGCACTGACCAGTGATCCATAACTGGTTCAACAAAGGCCATGGTTTGTGCTATCCCTTGCTGCTAATCGGAAAGAGTAGCCCATCGGTAGCAGGCGGGTTTCCTCTCAAAATCTGTGTGGTCCTTGATCATATGTCTGACGCCATATAACCGTAAATAAAATGTGTTGAGTGCGTCGTTAAATAAAACATTTCTTTCTTTTAATAGTAGATTCTGATGGGTTTTTTTAAGCAGTTTGGTTGGTGCGCAATGCTTATAACAAAACACATCAATATTGCAATTGACATGAGTTTTAATAAATGTTGTGTTCTAAATGTATTGTGCATCTTCGTGTTTAGGAAACGCCCAGGTCAGTATGGATGAGTTTCGACAGGTCATGACAGAACTGAGCGACATGCATAATCGAGAATAGGTAAGAGCAAGTACAAAATTCATCCTCGTTAAGAAGTAGATATGAAAATATGCTCACAACACACACACAACAGAAACGCAACACACACGCACGCACGCACACACACACACACACACACACACACACACACACATATATATATATAGATAATAATAAGAGTAGTTAATTTTGTCAAAAGGTTAATTTTTAAAACAAATATGCAAAAATATTTGGGTATGACGCCATACCCGTTTTTCATGTACATTCATTTGTCATGATAACAAAATCAAACAGGGATATCATGTTTTCTTTTAAGGATAGATAGATATATAGATAGATAAATAGATTGTTGTCTGCTCTTTCAGTTCGTTCCATCTAAAAGTGGCCTGTTAACGAGAAGCCCTCTTCACAAATAAAAAGTGATGTCATAATAACGGTTGTTTGTTATTTTGAAGGATATTGATTGTATTGTAATATAACACAACCCTTCTCAAGTGAAATCGTGACTCGTATATTAATATATGTAAACAGATGGTTTGTTACATCTAAGTTTGAACACGTATGGCTACGGGCTGCCATTTTGTAGGGGGTGGGGTGGGGGTGGAGGTAGGCTGGCTTTTGCCCGAATTAAACGAAATTGTCCAAATTTGGATAACATTTGTTTTCATATTAGCATTACTACCAAACAGATATATATTGTTTCAAATGATTCGCTACGCATTTTCACCTGAATTACAACTACCTTTGAGGATAGAATGGTGGAAATACATGGTAAAAGGTTGTCAGTTTAGCAAATTTTGCCCGAATATCTGTATAAGTTTTGCCCGAATTTGAGGTTTTGTTCCAGAACTAGGAGGGCAGTTGCCCGTCCCCCTGCCCCCACCCCCTGTCTCGTACACTTGTTTGAACATTGCACAATCATTGTAGATGACCCTCAGTCAGGACATCCAAACAGACCATAACCACTCTTTCAAGTGCAATCATCTGACAGAATAGTCTTAGAAAGTCATGATCGGTAAACCGTCTAGGCACAGTGAACCTAGATAGTAAAGCTATATAAATTGATTTCCTCAGCTAAAAATTTGATATTTTAAAGGAAACAGTCCCCAGTTTGAAAAAAAAGTAAAATTTGTTTTATTTAACGACACCACTAGAGCACATTGATTTTTTTTTATCTTATCATCGGCTATTGGACGTCAAACATATGGTCATTCTGACACTCTTTTTCAGAGGAAACCCGCTATCGCCACATAGAGTACTCTTTTACGACAGGCAGCAAGGGATCTTTTAATTGCGCTTCCCACAGGCAGGATAGCACACACCATGGCCATTGTTGAACCAGTTATGGATCACTGGTCAGTGCAAGTGGTTTACACCTGCCTACCTACCAGCCTGTAGACCGATGGCCTAACCACGATGCCACTGAGGCCGGTCTCCCCAGTTTGGTGTCATTGTAAGATGTGTATAACTAAGGCCTTTTAAACGACTAATATGACACTTTAAGCAAATGGTCGTGGTTTGAGCATCTCTATCCAGTGGGATCGATCCCCGTCGGTGGGCCTATTGGGATATATCTCGTTCCGACCAGTGCACCACGACTGGTGTATGAAAGGTCGTGGTATGTGATTTTCTATCTGTGGGAAAGTGCATATAAAAGTTCCCTTGCAGAATAGGGAAAAATGTAGCGGGTTTCTTCTGATGATTGCGTTTCAGAATTACCAAATGTTTGACATCCGATAGCAGATGGTTAATTAATCATTGTGCTCTAGTGGTGCCGTTTAACAAAACAAACTATATCCTGTGTGCATCAGCAGGTTTTTTCTTTATATTTATGTACCAAATGTCGAAATGGCCATGTTAGTCAACAGATAGCTGTAGTTGAAAATCTGCTGAGGAGTCGTTAAAATTTCCATTCCTTCTCCATTATATCTGCCCGAATCTTTATTTTGTTTCTCTTTTATAGCACAAGAAGACGGAAGAGTTGTCTTCCTTGGTATTGAACCAATCTCTTCATTTCTAATTGCAACAGCCCGAATCTTTATTCTGTTTCTCTTGTTGCAATGTATTAATCCAGAGAAAGGCGAGTTATTTCCCTTTGTACTACTGTTTTTCATATTGTACTTATTGGAGTTTCGTCCCTTGGAATATCACAATGCGATGCCGTTAAACAAAGAAACAAAAAAATAAAAAATGGCCGATGTTTCTTCGTTCTGGAGTGTCGTTAAGCGTTGAATGAAAAAAGTTAGTTGATTAAGTTTAGAGCACATTGATTAATTCACCATTGGCGGTTCCATGAAGTGGCTGATCTAAGGGGTGGGGTGGGGTGGGGTGGCATATGGACAGGGACCCGCCCTAAATGGATTTTCTGGATCCTGGGATTAATGTAAATCCCGTCCAAGAATTAAGTGATCCAACAAGAAACAAATTGAAATTGCGCAAAATACCTTTGTTGTTAACAAATAACACTTTCAACTTTTTTCTCTACATTACCCATTGTGTTGAGGTTATTTGGTCGAAATTGGGTCAAACAATTGGGGGGGGGGGGGGGGGGGGAGGGGGTATCTGGCAGTGGTTCCTCTTTTTCCCCTGAATGGAGCTCTTTTTTATAAATTCATTTTTATCATTAATAAGTATTATATTTCAGTAGTTACAGCATGCTCTTTTAATATTGTTTACTATGTTTATTATACATGTTTTTAATTTATTTGGTTTCCTATAAAATGTAATTATTCAGGAAGGATCTTTATTTCAAAAGTGGGGAAAAGTTATATTTAATAATAATAATAAATATTGTGGGGTTACTGGAAAAGGAGGGGACAATGGTTGAGAGAGTGGCGGGGTGTGTGTGAGGAGGCCGACAATAGGAGGACGTTAGGCGTAGGCGGTTTTGGCCTTGGTATAGCTAGGATCAACTAGCCACCCCCTCCCACCCCTCCACATCCTCCACAGTGAAGTCTTCGATGAGACAGTCTTTACCCCCTCCCCACACCATTAAATTTAACGACTCAATATTATAAGATTTTTTTTTTTTTAGTAGGAAAAACATCATATTTAATAATATTAAAGACGCAAACCCTAGGTTTAGCCCGTAAAAAATGGACACTAAGTTTAGTTAATTTACAATCTAGTAACTCATTTGGATAAAGTTACAATATAGTGAAAGTAAAGTTTGTTTTATTTAACGACGCCACTTGAGCACATTGATTTTTTTTCTTATCATCGGCTATTGGACGTCAAACATATGGTCATTCTTACACAGTTTTAAGAGAAAACCCGACAGGCAGCAAAGGATCTTTTATTTGCGCTTCCCACAGGCAGGATAACACAAACCATGGCCTTTGTTGAACCAGTTATGGATCACTGGTCAGTGCAAGTGGTTTACACCTACCCATTGAGCCTTGCGGAACACTCACTCAGGTTTTGGAGTCGGTATCTGGATTAAAAATCCCATGCCTCAACTGGGATCCGAACCCAGTACCTACCAGCCTGTAGACCGATGGCCTAACCACGACGCCACGGAGGCCGGTATTTGAGTATAAAGTCAAAATTGTCCCTATTAATTAAATACCTTCTGTCCGATGCTCAGCCACTGGCCTTGCCAAACTGGACGTGAGATGGACTTTCCTGAACCTATTGTGGATAAAGGCACGTATATAAAGTAACAGTAACAGTAACTTTTGAATTACATTCTGTCCGGAAAGGAAGGAAGGAAGGAAATGTTTTATTTAACGACGCACTCAACACATTTCATTTACGGTTATATCGGCGTCGGACATATGGTTACGGACCACACACATAATGAGAGAGGAAACCCGCTGTCGCCACTTCATGGGCTACTCTTTTCAATTAGCAGCAAGGGATCTGTGATATGCACCATGCCACAAACAGGATAACACATACCATGGCCTTTGATGTACCAGTCATGGTGCACTGGATGGAGCGATAAATAGCCCAATGGGCCCACTGACGGAGATCGATCCCAGACCGACCGCGCATCAACGAGCGCTTTACCACTGGTCTACGTCCCGCCCTTACATTCTGTCCGATGCTCAGCGACTGGCCTTGTCAGAGACTTGACGTGGGATGAACGTGCCTGAACCTCTTTTGGATATAGGCACGTAAATAAAGTGACAGTAACATCTGAATTACATTCTGTCCGATGCTCAGCGACTGCCCTTGTCAGAGTCTTGACGTGGGATGGACGTGCCTGAACCTCTTTTGGATATAGGCACGTAAATAAAGTGACAGTAACATCTGAATTACATTCTGTCCGATGCTCAGCGACTGCCCTTGTCAGAGTCTTGACGTGGGATGGACGTGCCTGAACCTCTTTTGGATAGAGGCACGTAAATAAAGTGACAGTAACATCTGAATTACATTCTGTCCGATGCTCAGCGACTGCCCTTGTCAGAGACTGGACGTGGGGTGGACGTGCCTGAACCTCTTTTGGATATAGGCACGTAATTAAAGTGACAGTAACAGTTTCAAACAGTTGCTACGATTCTAAAATGAGTTGTGCTGATGGTTTCCATGGTGTTATATCTAAAGCAAAACCATAAGAACGACTTTTTTTTTGTTGCAAATTTTATTTCTGTCTAGACAGATGGTATATCACTAAATGTTTCTTCTTAACATTCCGTTGGAAAAACCTGAAATATATGACGTAAAAGGTATATTAGTTTCGTACATAATAGTATTCACAAATTGTGTAGCATCAAACATAATTTAGGGCTCATGTTGTTTTATCTGTAATATATTTAAAAGCTTTCAGAAACCACACACATTTACAAAGTCTTAAACACACGCACGCACACAAACACATACGCAAGCAAACACACGCACAAAAACACAGCGCGTGGTAGCACAGACACACACACACACACACACACACACACACACACACATATATATATATCAAAATAGGTGCACAATGTGCGTTAATGTTCCCACTCAAAGAGCATGAAAAAACGCAACGATTATTTTGATCGCGAAGCACGTGACGTGACGTTGCACATGCGAAGGGTGTGATTTGAAATGCACGTTGTGTGCACACTGTGGCTATATTCTTTCTTGTTTGTTACTGGAACACTAAATCATAACCTTACTGTCACATTCCTTACAACATTGTGTAACTTTTCAACAATGCGACGTCTCCAACGTCAGTAACGTCTCAAGGCTGTAGGCATGCTCAAAGTTGGCACCACCCAGCGAATTGTGGCCTGTAGACTTAATGTGTCACAATCAGTCATTAGCCGATTGTGGGCCCGATATCGACAAACCAGAAATGTGGATGATCGTCCGCGTTCAGGATGGACAAGGGCCACAACTCCGGTTCAGAACCGTTAAATGTTTGTTTTGTTTAACGATACCACTAGAGCACATTGATTTATTAATCATCGGTTACTGGATGTTAAACATTTGGTAATTTTGACATAGTCTTAGAGTGGAAACCCGCTACATATTTCCATTAGTAGCAAGGGATCTGTTATGTGCACCATCCCACAGACAGGATAGCACATACCACGCTTTTGAAATACCAGTCGTGGTTCACTGGCTGGAACGAGAAATAGCCCAATGGGAGAGAGAGAGAGAGAGAGAGAGAGAGAGAGAGAGAGAGAGAGAGAGAGAGAGAGAGAGAGAGAGAGAGAGAGAGAGAGTATTCCTGTCTGTGATTATTAGATCGTCTTACCCCACCTCTGCCCATTTGTTTTCAATTCTGGAAATGTTCTAACCTGGTCTTGTTTTCCAACTATTCCAGTTTGTTTATCTCATTCAGTATCTGTTGGAACTCGTCCAAAACGATTTTGTCGTTTCCTAAAAAAAAAAACCCAGTGAGAAAGAGAGGGTATAATGCAACACTGACACAAAGTACTTCACATACTCAACATTTGTTCTACATATAATCCATCTTTCATTAAATTATAGCATTAAAATACGTTTATAACAGATGGTTGTTTTGAGGGATGTTATTTTACCCTGACAACTATGTGATTAATTCAGTGAAATAATGTTACATTGATTTTAACAGGACGAATGAAGGTCACAGAAACGGTCGCGCTTCTTACAACAAAAAAAAGAAAGAAAAAGAAGCAAAACAAAAAACTAAACCCTTTGTCAGTTCCGAATAGTACTATTCGGCGGTATATATTAAATTATCGATAGTATGCCAAGAAAACTAAATAGAGGGCGAATTTACCAAGTTTCAGAACAATTCAGTCAATACTGTAATAGAAGAAAGATTTTTAAGAAAAGTAGACGGACGGACGTCGGACAAACCAGTATTATAAAAGTTCCGCTGACAAAGGTCACAGCGGAAATAAAAACTAAAAACTCCTAAATTATTTAAAACTCACAGTGTAAACAGTCGTGAAAGAGTCACATTAACGAATGAAAGAGCCATTTAATGCATATAATGTGCTAGCCAAGTAAGTAGACATGTTTAATAAACACTGTTATTAACCCCGAAAAACTACGTGTACAATAAACACTGTCATTGATCCTGAAACACTACGTGTACAATAAACACTGTTATTGACCCTGAAAAACTACGTGTACAATAAACACTGTTATTAACCACGAAAAACTACGTGTACAATAAACACTGTTATTGACCCGGAAGGGTGTGTACAATAAACACTGTTATTAACCACGAAAAACTACGTGTACAATAAACACTGTCATTGACCCTGAAACACTACGTGTACAATAAACACTGTTATTGACCACGAAAAACTACGTGTACAATAAACACTGTCATTGACCCTGAAACACTACGTGTACAATAAACACTGTTATTGACCCTGAAAAACTACGTGTACAATAAACACTGTTATTAACCACGAAAAACTACGTGTACAATAAACACTGTTATTGACCCTGAAACACTACGTGTACAATAAGCACTGTTATTGACCCTGAAACACTACGTGTACAATAAACACTGTTGTTGACCCTGAAAAACTACGTGTACAATAAACACTGTTATTAACCACGAAAAACTACGTTTACAATAAACACTGTTATTGACCCTGAAACACTACGTGTACAATAAACACTGTTATTGACCCTGAAAAAAACTACGTGTAAAATAGACACTGTTATTGACCCTGAAAAATTACGTGTACAATAAACATTGTTACTGACCCTGAAAACCTACGTTTACAATAAACACAGTTATTGACCCTGAAACACTACGTGTACAATAAACACTGTTATTGACCCTGAAAGGTGTGTACAATAAACACTGTTACTGACCCTGAAAAACTATATGTACAATAAACACTGTTATTGACCCTGAAACACTATGTATACAATAAACACTGTTATTGACCCTGAAAAACTATGTGTACAATAAACACTATTATTGACCCTGAAAAAATACGTGTACAATAAACAGTGTTATTAACCCTGAAAACCTTTATGCTGTTTGAACTCACCGTCTTTGTCTGCCATCTCCAAGATGTCTCGAGCTTCTCTCGTGGTGAATAAGTCTTCTAGTTCAGACTCGTCGATAAGACCGTCCAGATTTTTGTCAAACTCAGAGGCATCTGAAACACAATAAATATAAAATGGTTAAATTCCATATTGCAAAACCTTTATTGAGATACATTCATTCATTTTTGCGGTAGCCGCCACAAATTCATATATTTATTAAAAACAAAATGTTTGTATCGATTTTCGTTCGTTCATGCACCGTCGTCTGACATCTACTAGCCGATTGTTTTTCTTCTGGTCAACCAGTGCACCACCACTGATATACCAAAGGCCGTGGTATGTGCTATCTTGTCTGTGGGATGGTGCATACAAAAGATCCCTTGCTACTAATGGAAACATGTAACGGGTTTCCTCTATAAGACTACACGTCAAATTTACCAAATGTTTGACATCCAACAGTCGATGATTCATAAATCGAGGTGCTCTAGTGGTGTAGTTAAACAAAACAATTTTTTTTTTAAACTGTGCTGGGGCGTCATTAAACATTCATTCGTCCGTTAATTAATTAATTAGTTAATTTCACTGTGTCAGACTGGTTTTCACATTCACATTCACAGAGAGAGAGAGAGAGAGAGAGAGAGAGAGGGGGGGGGAGAGAGGAGAGGGGGGGGGGGGGAGAAGAGGTATTTTCTAAATGATTTAAACTGTCAATGAGCTCTGGCAGTGTCGTTAAAGGGACATTCCTGAGTTTGCTGCATTGTAAGATGTTTCCAACTAATAAAATATTTCTACGATTAAACTTACATATTAAATATATTTTCTTGTTTAGAATATCAATGTCTGTATAATCAATGTGTTTCTGGTCGCCTTAATATTGTAAGAAGCCCAAACTGGATTTTGTACGTACGAAAATAAAATTATTTTAGGAAATACAATGAAATTTAACCTAATACAAATATTTGAACGATCAGAAACACGTTTAATATACAGTCACTAATATTTTATGCAGAAAAATATATTTGATATGTAATTACAATCGTTAAAAAGTCTCTATTAGTCGATAACATCTTACAAATAGCAGCAAACTCAGGAATGTCCTTTTAAGCAAAACAAACGTTTTACTAAATAATTAAAATTTGTGGAATATACAACTGAAGAAAGAGAAATGTTTGTATTGCAACATATGATATACCTCTTCCGAGCCTGTGCGGAATTCTTCTTATTCTTTCCCAGACTCTACGCCATCTGATCCAGCCACTTTCTGCCTGATGGTTGACGGTGACGGCCACCAAACAAATCAACAATAGTATGAACTTCATCTACAGAATAACACAATTTAATCAGACTGTCCCGAGATTACTGTCATTGTAGCATGACAAACAAGTTTATTTATTGCCGTAAGTTTTAGCATCAGCATACATAATAAATACAAATAAAATACTAAACGAGCCTGCCTGTCATACCATTTTTTTTATTTTGAAATGAGTGAACAGTTTTGGTATATATATATATATATATATATATATATATATATATATATATATATATATATATATATATATATATATAATATCCCCCCTCCCTCTCTCTCTCTCTCTCTCTCCCTCTCTCTCTCTCTCTCTCTCTCTCTCTCTCTCTCTCTCTGCTCTCTCTCTCTCAGTTTCTCTCTCTAATTGATCTCAATAAAGCACTCTCTAGATGTAGGATTTTGAGCATCGCCTCTTCTTCTTCTTCTTCTTCGTTCTGCGTGCTCTAGAGCATCTATCTTACATGTTTTAAGTTGTTAGCATAAAAATAATTGATCATCAATAAAGCACTAATCAAATACTGACGGTTCTCTTCCAGGTGTGGGCAGTTTTTTTGGATGTGTTCTGGCGTTTGTTTTTCAGCACCACATTCACATTGGGCAGTATTAAGTGTCGCCTGACATCAGTGACCTTTTTACCTTTGATGACCTACCTATTGACTCCAATTGAATATTTCACTGGTGTGCGTGCGCCTCTCACCAATATCAATATGTGGAATGTCAGCTTGCTAGTATACACTGATCTGGTTTAGTGATATGACTATTTTTATTTCCCCTTAGCTACAGCTACATTTTTGTTAACGTCAAAAACACGACCTTTTTCCATTTGTCACGCAAACACTCCTTTGCAAAATAAATAAACACTAACACCTCGGAGTTGTTGCACGATCTGTCCCCTACAGTTTGCAAGTTGTTAACATAAAAATAATTGAATATTAAGAGAGTACTAATCAAATAAATGCTTATATGTCAGATTTTAAGCACTGCCTGAAATCTGTGACCTTTTGACCTTTGATGACATACATAATGACACAATACTTATAATATACACATCAACGAACAGAGGTCACCAATACCAATATTGTGATCGGTCACAGAGTATTCTCTGTTTTTTTAAACTTAAGTTATGTCCATTTTTGTTATCCTTACCCCATAATTCTAATTCCAAAAATCTTGCCGTCATGGTTCACTTTAACCCCTCCAAAACCATAGTGCGTCCCAGTTTATCCAATGTTAACATTCATAATCCTAAAATATAGGTCCGAAACATAGTTTACTCAATTCGTGTGGGGAGGGGGGAGGGGCGTGCAAGATGGACCCCTTTAGCCCACGGACTATAAGCAATTGACAAAATTAATATATATTATTTCATGACGAAAATAACTGCGAATGCGCTGAAATAAAATAATAAATAGTCGGAACATGAACTCACCATTTATTATTATTATTATTATTATTATTATTATTATCTTCTTCTTATTATTATTATTATTATTATTATTATCAGGCGCGTGTGCATGGAAGTTAGCAGGGAAGAGAGTCTAGACGGTTACAACGCTATAGTGCTTGGTTCGAAAACGGACAACATGTTTTTCAGCGTCACAAATGTGGCATACGACCAGCCAATCGTTTTTCGTTAAACGTTTGCAAATTATTTTGACCGATTCGCAAAGTGGTCATTCGTTTTAATGTACAGCGTAAAAAAAAAAAAAAAAAAAAAAAAAAAAAACCCAAACAAAAAACCAAACCAAAACAAACAAAACAAACCCAACAAAACAAACCCAACAACAAACAAAAACAAAACAAAACAAAACAAAACAGTATAAGGGCCTACTGTCGCATGTTTGGCCGCCCAAAGGTTGGCTTAATTAAGTAACCCATTTGAATCCAGTTCTACGTGCAGCCGGACAAGTTCAGCCTGCCGTTTATGCGTGTGTGCATGCACGTTAATCGTGCATTTTTATAGACCCCCCCCCCCCCCCCCCCCCGATAAAACACCCCCATCACCCCAAAAAGGTAGTAATAGGCTAGTAATAATAATAATATATAAGATTTTGATTCCAGTTCTACGTGCAGCTGGACAAGTTCAGCCTGCCGTTTGTGCGTGTGTGCATGCACGTTAATCGTGCATTTTTTTTATAATCCCCCCCCCCCCCCCCCCCCGATAAAACACCCCCATCACCCCAAAAAGGTAGTAGTAGGCTAGTAATAATAATAATAATAACAATAATAATAATTAATAATAATATTATTAATTATTATTATTGACACTATTGTTGTTAACAATTAACACTATTGTTGTTGTTATTATTATTATTATTATTATTACATGTATTAATGTTGGTAAAATCACGTCGCGGTGGGGTGGGTGGGGGCGATTGTTACAGAAACATTACATAAATTTGGAGGGGACCCGGGAGTGGTCTAAGCGTTATTGGTATAAAAAATATGTATTTTGAGTTTTATTGCCCCTTGCAATTTTGCTCATTTGAAATATGACTAAATACAGCAAAATAACCTTTTAGTCCTATTTATTTGCGGTAAAATTAACTTTAAAAAAAATGTAATTAAGGAGCCTCAAAATTGCAATCAGAGAAAAAATATTAAGTTCAAGCCCTGTTGTTAGTTTGTGTACTGTCCGAAGTTAGTTTCCTCTTTCAGATAATCTACCTCAGCAGCTGATAATTTGTAATTTTTATTTCTATTTTTTTAAAAATTAATTAATTAATTATTATTATTAATG